>NW_027512790.1:317500-362498 GCF_048772815.1 Callospermophilus lateralis | reverse complement strand
CCACAGGTTATGCCCATTCATTTCCATCTGAAAACTGTTTTCTTCAGGCTTCACAAAGGGGTGGTCCGAAACAAAGAACTTCTTGACATTCAAGGCAACAGAACATTATGTAAGCAAAAGGCTCAAAGAAGGGTTTCTCCACTGAGAGTTTACTGGTCACACTGATATCTGTGTTTTCTGAGATGCTCGCCATTCCCTTCATCTATCCAGTACATGGCCATGTCACAGAGCTTGGAGGTGGTACATATCTTGGACACAAAACCATGAGCCTATTCTGGAGATTGGCCAGAATTCAGAAAGAAAATTGGAAATTACTAAGATCGTTGGTGTTGCCCATCCTTAAGGAAAGCTGCAATCCATTCATTAATTGGGCAGGATGAATGCTGGGAAGCTTTCTACAAGACAGGACAAATCTATTGATGCATTCTCTTTTCTAATGTCTACAACCACGGACATAGTGGGATACACAGACATAGAAACACTCGCCTTGTCAAACGTCTTACTAGAAACAGTTCAACCCCAAAAAACAAACCACCTTACCTACCTATTCTCAGAACATGAGACAAAATCATAAACCCAAAACCACACCCATATTGGCACCTCCTTCCCCCAAGTAGGTCTGTGACTCTAGGGAGTGTCCTCTGACTGGTGGGCCATACAATTTTCCCCTGAAAAGTCCTGTCCTGTCTCAGGTCTGTTCTCCTTGACCAACTCTGTTAAGTTGTCAGAAGCTAGTGTTTAGCCACTACCTGCTTTCTCAGGAAAGGCCCTTCTTCAGAGCTCTCCTTGCTTTTGCCATCCTAACATCAGTAGGTACAAAGAAAGACTGACTCTGTCCTTCGTAAATCCAAACAAGTGAGCCCATTGGGACTGGGACTGGGACTGGCTCTATGTGCCTGGTTTCCAGTATCCCAAGTTCAGAGAGATCCATCACCAAGAAAGTGAGGTGAGGTCACTCCATTCAGGAACTGAATAAATTCACTGCCTTGTAAACCATTTTGTCCTAATAGTTGCTTCCAAATGTCCCATTAGATGGAGGCTTCCCCTACTTCCTTTGAAACTTTCACAAGTTAGAATGGTATGTCAACCTTAGGAACCCGGGAATAGCTATCCACACAGGCCTGGTTTGGTCAATCTCCTCTACATTAAGAAGAGAGAGGCTGATTCAGACACATCCCTTCATCCTGACCAGGGTGATTGCCATGGAAGATGACTTTTGCTCTCGCAGATCCTTCATAGCTGACTATATCTTCTCCAGGATTCATTTCTGCATGGACTTTGGAGGTTCTCAGCAGGTGGAAGATCCCCTACATTCCTGTATTGTAAGACCAACTCTGTCCCTGCTTTTCTTTAAATTTAGGTTGATAGAACAGTGTATTCTTAGGGCTAATAAAATGCTTGATTTGAGTTAGGAATAATCCTGCGGGATGAATAATGGTATTGGGAACCTGAGATATTTATAAAAATATAGAGGTTAAATATATTAATGAAAACCGAAATCTAGGTAATTTTGAAGCCCAGAAGGGCATTGGGCCCTTGATTGGGATACTTAACTTTGATTTACATTGTGTACAGATGTCTCAGATAAATAGATATACAATGGCATCGGACCTTGTAGCTTGGATGATTGAATGTTGAAGAGAACATCCAGTCAAAAACGGATAGTAGGTAGAATTAGGTACAGAGTTGGTTTAGGAAGAAGAGTGAGTATAGGATTTGGAACAAAAGTTCTGGAGCATTAGGGTTGTGGTTAGAGAGTGAAAGTGAACATAAGTTCATGTGAAGGGTCAGTCACAATGGTGAACTGGTGAAAATATGCAGGAAACCACATATCTTTAGAGACATTATGAAATCAGGCAAAGTATAAAGTGAGTGATATGATTATGCATTTTCAACAGGGTTGAGTTTGAATATATAATCTTAGGAAGAAACAAATTTCCCCTTCCTCTCCTGTTTTCTCTTTTCTTTCCACTATACAAAGTCTAATCTGGGACAGAAAAGATCTGTCCTTTATAGGGCATATCAGGACATATACAGGATTGCCTGGAGCCCTTAGTTTGGGTAATGATTTAGCAGATAAAACTACGCATGACATACATATTTTCTCTACAGTAGAAGAAGGTACAAATTTTCATAAAAAATTCCATGTCAATGCTAATACTATACATAAGCGCTTTCAAATAACTAAGGAACAAGCTAGACAAATAATAAAACAATGTCAAAATTGTGTGACCATTTTACCACAAGTTAATCTTGGAGTCAATCCTAGAGGATTGATACCTAACCATATTTGGCAGATGGACGTCACAAACTTGCCAGAATTTGGAAAATTAAAATATTTGCATGTTACAGTTGATACTTCTTCTGAATTTTTGATGGACTCCCTTCATGCCGGAGAAAAAAAACTAAAGATGTTATAGCTCATTGCTTACAAAATTTTGCCACTGTGGGCATTCCAAAACAGTTAAAAACAGATGTTGCCCCTGGTTATACTTTTACCTCTTTTAAAGAATTTTGCTCATCATTTTGCATTACTCATATAACAGGAATCCCATACAATGCGCAGGGACAAGGCATAGTTAAATGAGCTCATCAAACTATTAAAACGTACTAATTAAACAAAAAAAAAGGAATTGGGAAGGGGTATATATTCCCCAAAGATAAACTTAAAATAACCCTTTTTACTCTAAACTTTGGAAATTTGGATTCATCAGGGCTTAGTCCTGTGGAAAGGCATATGTGTCCAAAAAATGTACATAAGCCCAAGGTACTTTGGAAGAATATTCTAACAGGACAATGGAAATGTCCTGACCCAGTAATTGTCTGGAGTTGGAGGTCTGTTTGTGTGTTTCCACAGGGAGAACAGCAGCCGATTTGGATTCCAGAGAGACTAACTAAAGCAATTTCTACAGATTAAAAGAATATGATTTGGCTCAAATCCATAACAGCTGATATCCAGAACTCCAGTTTGGCTATTCTTACATCTGTGACAAATCCAGGATGCTTTTTTCAATATCTATTTTATTATTACCCTTTCCCATGTCATGAAGTTCTATTTTGTTTTTTGAGCTCATACAAACCTAGGTTAATGTTTTGCTGATTAGTTCTATTTTTGGACTATAGAGTTTTTAGACATTGCAATGGAGATTTCACCTGTAAAATGTTATAAGGCCTTTACTCTTATGTTATGTGTTGTATGTATTATATTACGTGTGCACACTTGTGTTTTTTGTTATATGTTTGAATGTACGTATGTCCATATATCATATATGATGAGCGCTCATGAAAAAATGGATCCAAATATATTTTTATACACTTGATGTAAATGTTTTAATTTAAATTGGGTAAACACCTGTTGAGGATTGTTTTAAAATGTGTACAAAAAAGGAGGTTAACAGATCTGTTTGTTTACTTTCACCTTTTCTTTTCATTATATTTAATAATTCTCTTCAAGACAATGTAAATTGTTAAGAAAATTGTTTTCTTTTAGTACCTTCTGGAATGTTACATAATTTTTCTTTGGCCATTATTGCCAAAATTTCTATCTTCATCCCAGTGCCTGTAAAGACAAAGATAAAACCAATCTACAGCTTCTGCAATAGCCATCACTGAACTGCTTGCAGAACTTGCCTGGACTATGTATCACCTGTATGCATTGTGAACTCACCTGCATGCATTGTGAACAATATGTTGGTGAATTGACTTGTGGTAGTGTTGGGGTATTTTTGCTGATGATGTCATCGGTGGTACAATTTTTCCAAAAGGAGCCCTCAATTGGCTTGGTGTATCTTCCTCCCTTCTGCTGTCATGGTCGTTCAGCTAAAATTTGGGGGCCAACAGAGGTGAGACAAAGAACCTCAGCCCCCGCTGGTACAAAGACCTCTCCACAGGTGTGACTGTATACTGGACCTGTAGCTAGTGACGGGTAAGATCCAATTGCAATGGTACCAATCTAAGACTGGAGGCTAATACCTTGAGGTCAGCTCATTCGATAATGGGTAAGCACCATATGTACTATTGGACAACCTAAGGCAGGCATGGTCCCTAAGCCACATGCTTGTTGTTTAAACAGAGAGGGGGAGGTGTTGAGAGGCACAGCCCAAGGGGCCAAACAAACTTTCAGACTGCCAGCTGATGATTGGCTAACAGCGGCCCCAGCAACATCAAGCTAATTGGCTCCTCTGCGGTGATGCTCATTGGAGATGCTCATTGAGCAGTTTCCCCACCCTTTCAGACTGCAAGCTGATGATTGGCTCACAGCAGCCCCACCAATATCTAGCTGATTGGCTCCTCTGTGGTAATGCCATTGGGCTGTTTCCCCACCCTTTCAGACAACGGAGCTGCTCATTGTGGGACTTTTTGGGCTCTGCCCACACGACCCAGCCAATTGACCTCAAGAGAAGGAGTGTGGAGGTTGAGAGCTTGTGGGAAGCCAGTAGTGGCAGTTGGGCTCTGAGGGTTTTTCCCGAGGAGCTAATTTTTAGTCATGTGTGGTTCTAAAAGTAAGGTTAGTTTCTTTTGACAAGTGGCTCCTGAATTGTGCCCAGCCAGAATGCAGCAATCCTAAAGTGATGGAGAAAAAGAACCCAAACAGAATAGAAATACAAGCAGTTTAGAAAGGCATGGTGTATAGTTGGATTTACCTTTTGCATGATAAAGGGTAGGTGTTATAAATCTAGTCAATTTTAAATTGAAATAGTTCTCCATGTGTTTTATAGTTAACAAATATGTGAATTCCTATCTCCCTTTATCTGTAGCCTATTCAGCACATGTATTTTTGTATGTACATATAGAATCCCACCTGGTATCACATGTACATTTTTGTTAGATGGCTGACTTGGCAGATACAAATTTTTAGAAGAGGTCACTCCTCCTAAACGTTGTTGGAATTGAAAATTAAAACTATGGGTGAGCTTCCTATTTGAACAATATAATACATAAATCCATGTTCAGTAAAATGAATAGTTTTGGATCTGTGGATGTTATATATTTCATGATGAATTTCGATTGGCATATATATTGCTACCTTTTAATGCCTCTATCTCTCTCTCTCTCTCTCTCTCTCTCTCTCTATATATATATATATATATATATATATATATATATATATATATAGATAGATAGATATACATACACACACACACTCTCCAGATTTTTCAGAATGTAAAATATATGTGTCTTATTATACAATCCCAAAATGCATTCATATTCATGAATGTGGATTTATAACCAAATGTTCACAAAGTTATATTCAGAAATATTCATCCACCTTAAATACATATTGTATCCTAGTACTGAAATCAAAATTCAGTGAATGGTGCATAGAAGTCCTAATTTTTCTACAGTAACTGACCCACTTTAACATCAATGCAAGTAGATTCCTATGGGACATGATGTGTATTTTGACCTTCATTTTTATTCAACACTGTTACATGACTATTTCTTCAGTTTATGCACATCATAGGATATATATTTCATTCACAATTTTGCAAATTGATAGGCTTTTGTTTCACTTTTAATCACTTCTTGCTTCAGTACACAAGTATTCCTCTATGTTTTTTGACTGGTCTTTTCATGATACTTCATTTTATTTTAGATTTCAATAATCACTTTTAAAGCAAAACTCACACACTCTTCATGATAAACCATAAACCTAATATTACCATTAGATGTATAAATGGTTGTAATGAATGTATGTATCTCAATATAAGATTTCCTGTAAATTTGTAAATATCAATTCAATCCAATATTTAAAGTTGGAACCAGTAATATTATTTATTCACAGTATGGTCTATTCATTCATTTTATCTATATTCCTAGACACAGGGAACACCTATTTGTACACCCTATACTAATTTATACACCTTCAAAATATTGCCCACAGAAATGGTGGAAGAAATACTCATGTCACCTGATCTACATATGCACTTTATCACAGTAATATTCTGGAAACAAAATGCAAAGTTCACACTTATGACTGTGCCAAAGCCTAAGTGGAAAGTGTGCATGGATTACTAACAATATCCATGTCCAGATTGCCTAATTCTCTCAAATGTCAATCCTATTGGTGACTAAATATTTCATTCTTTCTAAGATTTTATACTCAACCTCTACCCTGTTGAAAATGTCTAATCCTATCACTCAATTTATACTTTGCCTGATTTCTTAATATCTCCATTGATATGTGCTTCCCCATATATTTTCCCCAGTTCATCATTGTGTCTGACTCTTCACATGTGGTGACATTTACATTCACTCTCTACCGCAAACCCTATTGCTAAAGAACTTTTTGTCCAAATCCTATACTCACTTTTCTTCCTAAACCTACTGACTATCTTCCTAATCCTACCAACTATGCCTATATGAGTGGATGTTTTCTTCTACATTCAATCATCCAATTTTCAAGGTCCTATGCCACTGTATATCGATTTATCTGAGACATCTGTTTAGAAGATATTTAAAAGCTAAGTATCCCAATCAAGGGCCCAATGCTCTTCTGGGCTTCAAATCTTACCTAGATTTCTGTTTTTATACTTATATTTCACCTATATATTCTTGTAAATATTACAGGTTCCCAATACCATTATTCATCCAGCAGAATGATTCCTATCCCAAATAAAACCTGTTATTACCCTAACCATACACTGTTTCCTCAATGTAACTTTACAGAATAGCAGGGAAAAAGTTGGTCTTACACTACAGGAATGTAGGGGATCTTCAACCTGCTGAGATCCTCAAAGGACCATGCAGAAATGATTTCTGGAGAAGTTGTAGGCAGCTATGAAGGACCTGAGGGAGGAAAACTCAACTTCCATGGTAAACAACCTGGTCAGAATGAAGGGATGTGTCTTTATCAGCCTCTTTCATCTTAATGTAGAGAAGATTGACCAAATCAGGCCTGTGTGGAGAGCTGTTCTCGGGTGCCTATGGTTGATATACCATTCCAACGTGTGAAAATGTCACAGGAAGTAGGGGCACCCTCCATCTCATTGGACCCTTGGAAGCAACTCTTAGGACAAAGTGGTTGCCAAGGCAGTGACTTCATTCACTTCCTGATTGAGGTTACCTCACATAACGTCCTGGGTGATGGAACTCTCTAAACGTGGGATTCAGAAAGCCAGGCAAGCACACCCAGTCCCAGTCCCAGTCCCAGTGGTCTCACTTTTTTTGGATTTACCAAGGACAGAGTCTGTCTTTCTTGGTACCTACTGATGTGAGGATGGCCAAAAGACAGGAAAGCTAAGAAGAGGGGCCTTTCCTGATAAAGCAGGTAGTAGCTCACCACTGGCTTCTGACAACTTCACACAACATTCTTCCCTCAATGCAGCACAAAGGTCCCTTTCACTCATGAAGAGGAGGTCCAACCCTCAACTGTTCTGTAAAAGAACTTCAGAGAGAGAGGTTAAAGATTCCTGCAAAGCTGTTATGGAGGTTTCTAATATATTTAAGTTTTGGTCTATTTCTGCTTCTAACTGGGTCATTTGTTGTGTCCCATGGACCAGGGCAGTGGTTCCTGTGCCCACCCTTGTGGCAACTCCTATTCTTTATAGGATGGCTAAAGTGAGGGACATATGTTCCCAGTGAAACCGGGTTGTATGTCCCACCTATTCGATCTTCAAATGAACCTGCGTCATGATAGAGCATTCTGGGTAACATATGCACCATTACACAATTAATCACATCCGTTTTTCATTTCATGAAAACATCAACAATGTTTTAGTATATAGAATTATACTGTTGTAGGGACGGACAAGGCAAAACACCTAAGATAGCACCAAAGACAGTGAAACAGTCATATTTGGTTGCACCCAGATTCAGATGGCATTGCTTCGGTTGTAATCAATTAATCTTCTGAATTCCAAGTTTAGGTAGTTTCAGAATTTTGTACCCAACATGTAAGAGAAGTGGCTCAGAAGATCACACTCTGCAGAAGTTCACAAAAAGCTGTTTTTGTTTCTGTTTTTTTTTTTTCTCTGTTCTGGGCAAGTTAACTTTTCAAGGACAACTGGGTGGGGGAGAGCTTTTACTTCCCTTTCTTTTTTTCCCCCTGCCAGCTGTTACCATGGAGCCCAGATGGTAACTTCTTTATCTTAGAAATGTTGCCATCTCTGTGAAGCCCCAGTTCAAGGCCAGAGGAATTGTTCACATATTTTGTGAAAAAGTAGTAAGGGGGTGTCTAGCTTAGGAATGCTGATTATTTTTAGCCAGTGGCCAAGTGGAACAGGGCAACATTAAAAGAGGAAGGTTATCTACACTGAAATCGTTTATAGGGACTTTTTTGCTGAAAGTCCTAAAGTCAGCCATGGTGAAGACTCCTGGAGAAGGTCAGTGAAAACTTTTCTGTGGGCCTGGTACAGAGGGGGGAGACAGAGAAGTCGGGGCTTAGAGCAGCTTCATGGATCTGAGAATGAGAAAGGAGAGATGTAAAAGAATAATGGGAAAGGGGTTTGGGATATTCCTAGCAACAAAACTTGAGCAGTAGAACAGGTAGAGCAGAGGGGAAGAAGGGAGTGAGTATCCACAAAGCCTGTGAGGGACTTTAAATTTTTAGTAACCTGTTTTCAGTGATGAAAGAGCAACTTTAAAGGCCATTTTCATTACATTTGGATAAGGGTCTGAGGGCTCTCCTCAGCTGGTTTGAGCTATGGGTTAGCTGGAAAGAGGACCTGGTGGGACCCAGTGCAGGCAGTGACAAGAGAGGAGAGGAGTGAGTCGATGGAGGGGTACCTCAGTACCTGCTTCTCAGCCAGGGGGCAATGGTCTGAGAACCGGTGTTGGTTTGGGTTTTTGATCTAGTAATTGAAGGGAAGAAATCAGGTTGCTGAGTTTGGAGTGACAGCAGATAGTCTGGAGAAGAAGGCTGAGGGTGAGGATCTATTGGAGAAGCATAGTTCAGGATGTGAGCGAAGGAGGGAAAAGGCCTCCACATAGGGGAATCTCCTTTTACCCTTTTGAGCACTTGCAGAAGTTAAAAAGGTCACACAGTATTTGAGGATCTAGAGACCCCTCTGGGGGCCATGGGTTTTGGTTATCTAATTGGTCATATGGCCAATGCTGTGTACAGAATTTGATGAGGAGTTCGGGTTCCATCAGGAAGCCCCTGTATGCTCACATCCCCATGACTTACAGAAGAAATTGGCTTTTCCTCCACACAGCTTTTGCTGTTTGTGGCTTTGATTGTCTGCCGGGCAAACGTAGTAATCTAGGCTAGCCAACCTGCACCTGGCTTACCTGTCCCGACATCCATAATGTTTGTTTCCATTATTTATGGTACAAAAGGTATTTAATGGAATTTTAGTGGGATCCTCTTCATCAGGGATATCCTAATAGGAAAGACCTATAGCCAGCTAACAAATGTCTGGGTGGAGAAATGGCCACCAGGTCCCAAAGTGGGCTATATGTGAGATAGATTATACTTCTTCTCCAGTAGGATTTGTGATCAGCCATCGCTGCTGAAAGGGCTGATGAGGGTTAGAACTACTGGTGGTCAAGGAGAGACTCTATAGCTTCATCCACCTGGCGAATACACAATTTGAAAGGGTTACCAGTCTCTTCCAGTTTCCAGGCAGAGTCTGGACAGGGTGCAGGCTTGAGATGAGAGGCCAGGATCCAGGAAGTGATTCTGTCTACCTTTACCACTGTAGGTGTTATAAGTAGAACCTGGTATGGTCCTTTCCAGTGGGGTTCCAGGGATGACACCTGATGTTGTCTTACATAGACAAAGTCTCCTACATGATATTGATGTGGAGTCCCCTCATCTCCAGGTTGGTAGGCAGTGGCCAGCTGTTTTCACAGGTATCGCTGAGTTCTTTCAACAGCTGTAAGTCTGTCAAGCATGGTGATGTGGAAGGGATCGTTAGGTCTTAGAGTTGGGGTTAGGTCCCTTACTGGAATAGGGGCCCCATAGGGAATTTCATATGGGTGAGGTTACACAAAGAAACAGAGAGAGAATTTCTTGCATGAAACATTGCATAAGGCAGAAGCATTGTCCAATCTTTTATGTCGGTCTCTAAGATTAATTTCATTAAGGTCTCTTTAATGGTTCTATTCATTCATGCTACCTGTCCTGCACTCTGTGGTCTATAAGCACAATGTAATCCCCAGGGTACTGGCTAACCCCTAACGTACCTGGGTCATGAATGCAGGTCCATTATCAGACTCTGTTACCTTAGGCAGGTCGTATCTTGGAAAAAAATCTTCCAGGATCTTCTTGACCACCATTTGTGCTGTTTCTTTCTTTCTTTCTTTCTTTCTTTCTTTCTTTCTTTCTTTCTTTCTTTCTTTCTTTCTTTCTTTTTTTTTGGTGGGGAAGGCTTTAATCCATCCTGAAAATGTATCTACAAAGACTAGGAGATATTTAAGTCCATACCTTGCATGCTTAATTTCAGTAAAGTTCACTTCCCAGAATTGTCCTGGTCTTTTTCCTCCTAGGTGCTTTCCTCCAGGAAGCTTGGAAGGGTAAGCATAAACCAATTGATGCACCCGACAGGCTTTTGTTACCCATTCAGTCCTTTTGCTGTGATTTGGTTAGTGGAAAACTCTGTTCTTGATCCTTTGGGAATGCCTGCAGTTTCTTTGAACAAAGTTGAGTGAGTTGATGTACATTTTCTACTGACATAGTTAGAGCCATGACTATAGGAGTTTTTACTGAAGGATTTAGAAATCCCACTTGGTTGCCTTCAGGGTTAAAAGTTATTTTGGCCCAGAGCTTGGTGAGCAGATCTCTGCCCATCAATGGGGCCAGGCATTCTGTGATTACTAGGAAGGATTGATGGATTTTCCTTTTCCCAGGTCCATGGTCCTCTTAGTTGTCCAAGCCCGATACTTACTGCCATTTGCCCCTTGAACTAGAGACCTTTTATTTGATAGATAGCCCAATGGGGCCTTAAGGGCTGAGTATATTGCCCCTGTATCCACTTCAAAGTTTACTGGGGTCCCCTACACTTCAAAAGTTACCCTGAGCTCCGGGAGGGGATGTTAGCCCCGACTTTTGGAGTCATCCTCAAGAGTCAGAATGGCTGGCAGGAGTGGCTGTCTCTTTCTAGGGAAATCTTTGGCCCAGTGTCCTTTTTTTTACAGTAGGCACAGTGATCTGAGGCAAGGAGTGGCCTCTGGCGTGGGCCCAGGTATCCCTTCCTGTCTCCCTGTTTCTTAATTTCTGGCCTATTTGTTGTTGTGACCAGGACCTTAGTCAGCGCCTTAGTCTGTCTTTTGTTTCTTTTATCCTCCCTTTGTTCCCTTCTCTTCCTCAGTTTCTCTCTTAAAGTATACCTTTTTGGCTTCTCTGACTAAATCTCTCAAAGTCATATCTTGTAATCCATCTAAGCATTTTAACTTTCTTTTAATATCTGGGGCAGCTTGCCCAATAAAGGCCGTTGTGACAGATGACTTTTGATCCTCTGCCTGAGGATTGAAAGGAGTATATCTTCTATATGCCTCCATAATTCTCTCTAGAAACATAGAGAGAGGTTCTTCAGGCCCTTGAATAATCTCTCTTACCTTGGCCTAATTAGTTGGTCGCCTAGCGGCCGCACGGAAACCCACTATTAGAGCCCGGTGATAAGTGAACAGATGCTCCCTACCTTCAAAGATTTGGGGGCCACAGTTGGGTTGGTTCAAAGGAAAGCTGGCTTTGATTATCTTGGGAAGTTGTGTCAGTCACGCATCTGGTCAGAGGATATTTTTTTCCAGCTTCCAGGAGTATTCTATTTTGATCCCCTGTCATGAAGACAGTCCCTATGAGTTGTTGGCAGTCATCTCAAGTAGGCTAGTGTGAAAACATCAATGACTCAACCAGACCTGTGTGCCAGGTGGGGTGCTCAGAAAAAGGGGGATTGTTATATTTCCAATTATGTACGTCTGAAGAGGAGAATGGCCAAAACCGGTAGGCTTGCATTTTTTCCCCCATGGCCGTCGTCAATCTTTGGCCCATAGGGATGGAGGGGGAGCATCATGGGAGTTCCAGTGTTTTCAACTATTCACTGCTGGCGAGTTCCTATAGCCGGGCCAGCTTCCTCAAGGGAAGGAAGGGCTGTGTGTGCCACTGGGGAGCTATCTGGAGGGTGCTGTGCTCCTCCAATTGCAGAGAGGCTGAGTCAGCAGCAGGGGAATCACTTAGAGGGTGTTGGGGATTGGGGAAAGAGGGCAGGGGATAAGGAGGGGGAGGATAATCCAGTAGAGTCAAATCTTGTGACTCAGGGAGAACAGAGGGTGGAGAAGGAAGAAGAGCAGAGGGTTTGAGAGATCATGGGGGAAGGAGTAGGAGCAGGGGCAGCGGTAAGGAAAGGCTTCACCCATGGAGGAGGAGATTTGCAGAGGTCCTGCAAAGTTAAGATATATGGCGGAATGATCCAGATGGCTATGTGGCCCTGGCTAAAAGACAATATCTCTAACTTTTTAAATTAGTGGGAAGTAGAAAGATCCTTCTAGAGGCCATCCGACTCGAAAGGTGGGTCATTCTGAGGCACAGAGCGTCTTCCAGGTCCAGTGTTTTACTAAATAAAAAAGATTCTGAGCCCTTATGTGGACTTTGGGCCAGTGATCAATGGTCAGGGACAGAGGCATTGAAGTGCTCTGTCCCATAATGAAAGATACACAAATAGTGAAAGCCACGACACATGGGGTCTCACATTCGCCTCTGCTGGATTTCAGTGGAACCTCCATATGAAAAGGTCGGGCAAGCCTTGGAGGAAGAGACCACAAAGAGATTGTCACATGCAACAGCAAAGGGTTTATTGGGGGTCCAGCATGCTGGGGCTCAGAGCTCAATTGAAAAGAGATGAGAGCCCTGAGAACACCTTAAGCAGAGTTTATATAATTTTCTTGGAGAGGGCAGGGAGGAAAGTTTATTGATGGGTCCGGGTGAGTGGGCAGTGTGCGTGCACACGGGTGAGGGAGTACATTCTGCAGTTTGGCAGTTGGGGAGAGCACATTCTGGGAACAAGATTAGCAAAGAGTTCTCAAGATTTCAAAAGTGTTTTGTTAAGCATACAGAGAAACAGGAAGTGACAAGTACCTATTTTATTAACCTTTCACTACCGACTATCCCTTTTTGACTGGATGTTCTCTTCTTCTACATTCAATCATCCAAGGTACAAGGTCCTAGGCCATTGAATATTGATTAATCTGACACATCTGTGCAGAACCTAATTCAAAGCTAAGTATCCCAATCAAGGGCCCAATTCTCTTCTGGGCTTCAAAACTTACCTAGATTTCTGTTTTCATACATGTATTTCACCTATATATTCTCATACATATCACAGGTTCCCAATACCATTATTTATCCAGCAGAATGATTCCTAACCCAAATCGAAAATGTTATTAACACTAACCGTACACTTTCCCCTCAATCTAACATTACAGAGAGGAGAGACAGAGTTAGTCTTACAATACAGGAATGTAGTGGATCTTCCACCTGCTGAGAACCTCAAAGGTCCATGCAGAAATGTCCTCTGGAGAAGACGTAGGCAGCTATGAAGGACCTGGGAGAGTAAAAGTCATCTTACATGACAAACAACCTGGCCAGGATGAAGGGTTGTGTCCAAATCAGCCTCTCTCGTCCTAATGTAGAGAAGATGGACCAAACCAGGCCTCTGTGGAGAGCTGTTCCCAGGTTCCTATGGTTGATATACCAATCTAACTTGTGAAAGTGTCACAGGAAGTTGGGGCAGCCACCATCTCATGTGACCCTTGGAAGCAACTGTTAGGACAAAGTGGTTGCCAAGCCAGTGAACTCATTCAGTTCCTGAAGGAAGTGACCTCACCTCACTTCAGTGGTGATGGAACTCTCTGAACATGGGATCCAGGAAGCCAGGCATCCAAGCCAGTCTCAGTCCCAGTCCCTGTGGGCTCACTTGTTTGGATTTACCAAGGACAGAGTCAATCTTTCTTGGTACCTACTGATGTGAGAATGGCCAAATACCAGAAAAGCTCTGAAGAGTGGCCATTCCTGAGAAAGCAGGTAGTGGCTCACCACTAGCTCCTGACAACTTCACAGAGTTGACCAAGGAGACCAGATCTGATAAAGGACAGGCCATTTTGGGAGAACATAGTATGGTCCAGAAGTCAGAGGACACTCTGGATAGTCACAGACCTACTTGAGGGAAGCAGGTGCCTTTTTGGGTGTTGGTGTGGGTTTGTGGTTTTGTCTCATGTTCTGAGAATAGGTAGGAAAGACGGTTTTGTGGTTTGGAGTGAAATGTTTCTACTAAGTCGTTTCACAGGGCGTGTGTTTCTATGTCTGTGTATCTCACTGTGTCCGTGGTTGTAGACATTAGAAAAAAAGAATGCATTAGTGGATGTGTCCTGTCTATTAGAAAGCTTCCGAGCATTCATCCTGCCCAATTAATGAATGGACCAGGGCTTGCATAATCAATGGGTAACACCTGCTATCTTCCTAAGTTCCAGTTTTCTTCCTGAATTCTGGCCACTCTCCAGAATAGGCTCATGGTTTTGTGTCCAAGATATGTACCACCACCAAGCTCTGTCACATGGCCATATACTGGATAGCTGAAGGGAATGGCGAGCATCTCAGAAAACTCAGATATCAGTGTGACTACTAACATCTCAGTGGAGAAACCGTGGTTGGCCCTTTTGCTTAACAATTGTTCTTTTCCCCTGAGTCAGGAAGGACTTTGCCTCAGGCCAACCCGTTTGTGAAGCCTGAAGAAAACCGTTTTCAAATGGAAATGAATGGGCATCACCTGTGTCTCTTTGCTTAATTGCTTTGGAAAGGGATGTGTCTGAATCAGGCTCTTGGCCCAGTGTGAGGCTGTGGCTTAGATTGTCAGCACCTGATGGATGTAAAGAAAGATCCCATGTATGCATCCAACACCAAAATGGCCAAAAGATCAGTCATTGTGGGTGAATTCTCTTGTCTTTCTCTGTAAGTTTCCTGACCTCCATCAAGTGAGAATAAGGATCCTTTGGGTCTAATGAGTTCTTTAAAGCCCTGCAGAGGCTAGCCCATTGGTGCTTGGGTTTTATCATGACTCCAATTCACATAAATAATCTAAATCCCACAGTCAGTAGGCCTGAAATTGGAGAAGTGGAGCAGTATTAAATGCAGGCCTATTGGATCACTCCTGTTTCACAGGAAGGGTGTCCAGGCCACTCAAACTTTAGGCAAACGAGGGGCATGGGAGCTTATTTTGGATACTGCCTTGTACTGTGCTCCTCATGGAAACCTCTAGCAAGAGGTTATGTTCAGTGTCTATATGAAATAAAATGAGGGCCATGTGGGATTTTTTTTGGTTTCAATTGTTTTCATTTGTGTGGCGGTTGGAAGAGGTGACTGGGTCCACCTGGGCTTGAACAGTGGCGTGATTCCCCTTAGAGAGTGAGTTCTGAAACTGACCTCAGAGAAGTATTGCCATGACTTGTGTTGGGATTTTAGGAGGACACGCATGAGAGTCGCCCATGGAAACTGAGATATAGGCCCAGGGTACCTTTCCACAGAGCACTGGGAATCTCAGCCAGGATATCACATGATTTCATTCTTAAAGGCATGTCAGCCATAGTTGAGAATCAAAACAAACATGGACCTCACATTGTAGACCTCAATGAGCCTGGCTTCATGTGACCTTTTGGCCACTCTTTGGAAAGTCTTGCCTGTGAGAGTTCTCGATAGCGTTCATTGAAATGAGCATCCTCACCATTTAATGGTTCCCGAATGAATTAAAACCCACATTGCCTCCAACTTCATCCTTGAAAAATGCCTAGATAAATACCATGAAATTTTTGAATTTCCCATGACCTGGTCGCTCTGGAAACATTTGGATGTCCTACATCATTCATGAATCTATCAGGCAGTGCCTTGATTGACTGGGATTCATAAAAATGGTGTAGAACAGAGATACCAGTAAGTTGGAGCCTACTGAGTGGTGGGCCTAGAGCAGAGGTGGGAAGGTGTATGATAAAACATCTTTGTGAGGCCATGTCAATCTGCCATTAGCTTCCAAATTGCTTGTGACTGACATGGTGCAGCCAGCAGAATGTTCAATGAAATGGCATATTGTTATATGGAGAGGTTTCAGGGCAATGTTCAGAACCAGGTTTCTATGGACAAGGGGGCAAGCTATGAGGGATAGAAGCCTGCTTGGTGCATTCTCCTGAGAACCCTGACCCACCGCACAAGACAGAACTCCCTCCACCACTGTGTCCCATTTGAACTCCTTGTATATCGTGAAGCAAATACCAAAGTCCCAGTGCAGCAGCAAGAAACACCATGAAAATTGGAGGATGACCAAATGGCTTCACAGTCCCCACAGGGAGACACTTAGCCCACAATGGCCACAGTTTACCTACAAAGAGAGAATTCAGCACTGCTACCTCATGTACATTGGAAAATAAGAATCCATGTTCTCCAGGTCACATAGATGCAGACCCAGCTTTGATGGTCTCACTAGAAAGAAATCAAAAGCTCCTGAAAACAATATATATTTCAAGTGCCCAACCACATAGGCAGTTTCCCAAGAAGTCTTTAGGGCACCAGAGCTCCACATTTGAGAAATGTTTACCGTGTCCCTTACTTTGGGAAACTCCTCTAACAGCTCCAAGGTTGTGAACTCCTGAGCATATTCCATTCCAGATATGTATTCACAGATTTTCTAACTCTTCTTCTCTAATTCTGTATTACTTGGGGCGGAGTTAATTACAATAAATTTTTCTGGAAGAGAATGGGAAGATTTTTGTGTAGCACATATTTGCATACACATTGTGTTCATTTTCCAATTTTCCATTCGAAATACTGATTCCCTGACACTAACCCATAGATTGCTAGACTCTGACTACTAATCCTAATGTTATGGAGAAAAATAACTCAAACAGAATAGAAATACAAGCAGTTCAGAGGAGGGGTGGTGTATAGTTGGGCTTGCCTTTTGCAATATATAGGTTTGGAGTTATAAATCTAGTCAATTTTTAATTGAAGTAGTTCTCCGTGTGTTTTTAAAGTTAACAAATATGTGAATTCCTGTCTCCCTTTCTCTGTAGCCTATTAAGCACATGTATTTGTATATGCACATATTGAATCCTACCTGGTATCACACGTACGTACTTGTGAGGTGGCCAACTTGACAGATACAAATTGTGGAACAGAAAATTCAACCTATGGGGGAGCTTCCTAGTTGAACAACATTATATATAAATCCATGTTCAGTAAAATAAATATTTTTGGATATGTGGATCATATAAATTTCACGATGAATTTTGATTGGCATATATATTGCTACTTTTTAATTGCTCTGTGTGGGTTTTGTGTGTGTGTATATATATATATATATATATATATATATATATATATATATATATATATATATATATATATTCTCCAGATTTTTCAAAATGTAAAATATATGTGTCTTATTATACAATCCTAAATTCATTAATGTTCATATATTTGGATTTCTAATCAACTTTTCACAAGATTATTCTCAGAAATATTCATCCACCTGAACTACATATCTGTTTCCTAGTACTGAAAACTAAATTCAGTGAATGGTATATACAAATGCTAATATTTCTACAGTAACTTACCCAGTTTAACATCGGTGCAAGTAGATTCCTATGTTCCATGATGTCTATTTTGACGTTCATTTTTATTCAACACTGGTATATTAATTTTCTTCATTTTATGCACATCATACGATATATATTTCTTCCACAATTTATCAAATTTATAGGCATTTGTTTCACTTTCAATCACTTCCTGCTTCAGAACACATGTATTCCTTCAGCTTTCTTGACTGGTTTTTTCATGAGACTTCTTTCTGAACACATTGTTTTCGATTTCCATAATCACTTTTGGGGCAAACTCACACACCCATCATGATAAACCATAACTCTATTATTACCATTAGATGTATAACTGTTTGGAATGAATGATTGTATATCAACATAAAATTTCTTATGTATTTTCAGATATCAATTCAATCCAATATTAAAAGTGGAACCTGTTATATTATTTATTGACAGTATGGTCTATTAAGGCATCATCTCTATATTCATAGACCCAGGGTCTATGTATTTGTATCCCCAATACTAATTTATAAGTCTTTAAAATATTGCTTTCAGAAATGGTGGAAAAAATACTCTAGTCACCTGATATACATATACATTTCATCACAGTAATATTCCTGACACAAAATGCAAGGGTCACACTTATGACTGTACCAAAGCCTAAATTGAATGTGAGCATGTATTACTAACAACATCCATGTCCTGGTTCCCTAATGCTCTCAAATATTATTCCTATTGGTGACTACATATCTGTTTCTTCCTAAGATTATATATTCAAACTCAACCCTGTTAATAATGTCTTATTAATAATGTCTTATCCTACCACTCACTTTGTACTTTGCCTGATTTCCTAATGTCTCCATTGATATCTGCTTTCAAATACCTTTTCTCCAGTTCATCATTGGGAATGACCCTTCAAATGTGCTGACATTTACATTTACTCTCTCACCAAAACCTTATTGCTAAAGAACTTTTGGTCCAACTCCTAGACTCACTCAAATGGGTTCTTCAAAGCCCTGCAGAGGGAAGCCCAGAGATTCTTGGGTTTTCTCATGACTCCAATTCACATAAAGTATCTAAACCCCACAGTCAGTAGACCTCAAATTCGAGAAGCAGAGCAGCATTAATGGCAGGCCTATTTGATCACTCCTGGTTCACAGGAAGGGTGCCCAGGCCACCCTGACTTTAGGCAAATGAGGGGGAAGGGAGCTGATTTTGGACACTGTCTTGGACTGTGTCCCTCATGGAAACCTCTAGCAAGGGATTATGATGAGTGTCTACATGGAAGAAAATGAGGGCCATGTGGGAGTGTTTTGTTTTTAATTGTGGTCACTTGTGTGGCGGTTGGAAGAGATGAATGGGTCCACCTGGGCTTGAACTCTGGTGTGATTCCCCTTAGAAACGGAGTTTTGGAAATGACATTAGAGATGTATTGCTATGAATTGTGTTGGGATTTTTGGAGGCCAGGCATGAGAGTCGCCCATGCATGACAATACGCCTCAAATTGGAGAAGCAGAACTTAATGTCCAAATCCTTTACTCACCCTTCTTTTTAATCCTACCGTCTATCTTCCTAATCCCAGATAAATACCATGATATATTTGAAATTCCTATGACCAGGTGGCACTGGAGAATCTTTGGATGTCCTGTTTCTGATCATGAGTGTACCAGACAGTGGCTTAATTGACTTGGTTTTATGAAAATGGTGTAGAACAGAGATGCCAGTAAGTTGGAGCCTGCTGAGTAGTGGGCCTAGAGCAGTGGTGTGCAGATGTGTGATAAAATATCTGTGGTGGGGTCATGTGGATCTTCCATTGGCTTCCAAATGGCTTGTGACTGAAATAGTGTAGCCAGCAGACCCTTATATGTAAAGGCATCTCGTTATATGGAGAGGTTTAACGTCAATTTTAAGAAACAGGTTGCTATGGTCAAGGGGACAAGCTATGTTGGATAGAAGACTTGTTGGTGCATTCTCCTGGAGAACCTGACCCACCACACATGACAGAACTCACTCTAGCATTTTGTCCCAGTTGAACTCATTGTATTTCGTGAAGTAAATACCATACTCCCAGTGCAGCAGCAAGAAACACCACAAAAAGTGGAGGATGACCAAATGGCTTCACAGTCCACACGGGGAGACACTTAGACCCGAGTGGCCACAGTTTACCTACAAAGAGAGAATTCAGCACTGCTCCCTTATGTTCATTAAAAAAAAAGAAACCATGTTCTCCAGGTCACATAGATGCAGACCCATCTTTGATGGTCTCACTACAAATGAAGCTAAAGCTCCTGACAACAACATATATTTCAAGTGCCCGAACTCAGAGACAGTTTCTCAAGAAGTTTTTAGGCCAGCAGAGCTCCATGTTGTGGAGTGTTTACCCTGACCCTAACTTTTGGAAACTCCTCTACCACCTCCAAGGTTGTGAACTCCTGATTATGTTCCATTCCATATATGTATTCACAGATTTTCTAACTCTTCTCCTCTAATTGTGTCTTATTTGGGATGAAGGTAATGGCAATTCATTGTTCTGGATGAGAGTGGGAATATTTTTGTGTGGCACATATTTGCATACACATTGGATTCATTTTCTTATTTTCCAATCAAAATACTGAAACCATGACACTAACCCATACCCTACTAGACTCTGACTACTAATCCTAATATGATGGAGGAAAAATAACCAAAACAAAATAGAAATACATGCAGTTCAGTGGAGGCATGGTGTATATTTGGACTTGCCTTTTACATGATAAAGGGTAGGTGTTATAAATCTAGTCAATTTTTGGTTAAAATAATTCTCCATGTGTTTTTAAAATTAACTAATATGTGAATTCCTGTCTCCCTTTCTCTATAGACTATTCAGCACATGTATATTTATATGCACATATAGAATCCTACCTGGTATCACAGGTTAATTTTTTTGTGTTGTGTGACTTGGAAGATACAAATTGTGAGAAGAGATCCCTCCTCCTAAACGCTGTTGAAACTGAAAATTCAACCTATGGGTGAGCTTCCTAATAGAAAAACATTATACAAAAATCCATGTTCAGTAAAATAATTATTTTTGCATATGTGAATTATATATATTTAATCATGAATTTCGATTAGCATATATATTGCTACTTTTTATAGTCTGTGTGTATGTTTTGTGTATATATATATATATATATATATATATATATATATATATATATATATATATGTATATATATACATACTCTCCAGATTTTTCAAAATATGAAATATATGTGTCTTATATATACTCCCTAAATTTATTCATGTTGATGTATTTAGATTTATAATCGATTTTTCACAAGATTATTCTCAGAATTATTCATCAACTTGAAATATATATTTGTTTTCTAGTACTGAAAACTGACTTCAGTGAAAGCTGCACACAAATCCTAATATTTCTAGAGTAACTGACCCAGTTTAATATCAACGCAAGTAGACTCCTATGGGACATGACATATAATTTGACGTTCATTTTTATTCAACAATGGTACATTACTATTTCTGCAGTTTATGCACATCGTAGGATATATATTTTATCCACAAGTTCACAAATTTTTAGACATTTGTTTCAATGTCAATCACTTCCTGCTTCAGAACACAAGTATTCCTCCATGTTTCTTGACTGGTCTTTTCATGAGACTTCTTTCCAAAAATATTATATTTGATTTCCATAATCAGTTTGAAGCAAAACTCACACACACTTCAGGATAAACCACAACCCTAATATTACCATTAGATGTATTACTGGTTGAAATGAATGTATGTATATCAATATAAGATTTCCTGAATATTTTTAGATATCAATTTAATCCATTATTTAAAGTTGGAACAAGTAATATTATTTATTCACACTACGCTCTATTCATGCATTATCTCTATATTTATAGACACAGGGTACATCTATTTTTACCCACAATACTAATTTATACATCTTCAAAATATGGCTCCAAGAAATGGTGGAAGAAATACTCATGTTACCTGATCCACATATACATTTTATCACAGCAATATTCTGGTCAGAAAATGCAAACATCACACTTATGATTGTACCAAAGTCTAAATGGAAAATGAACATGGATTACTAAAAACATCCATGTCCAGGCTGCCTAATGCTCCCACTTGTCAATCTTTTTGGGGACTACATATTTGTTTTTTCCTAAGATTATATATTGAAACTCAATCATATTGAAAATGTCTCATCCAATCACTCACTTTACACTTTGCATGATTTCCTAATGTCTCTATGGATATCTGCTTTCCTACATATTTTCCCCAGTTCATCATTGTGACTGATTCTTCACACGTTCTGACATTCATATTCACTCTCTACCCGAAACCCTATTGCTAAAGAATTTTTGGTCCAAAACTTATACTCACTCTTCTTTTTAAACTTACAAACTGTCTTCCTAATACTACCAACTATCCCTTTTATCCTGGATGTTCTCTTCGACATTCAATCATCCAAGGTACAAGGTCCTATAACATTGTATAGCGATTTATCTGAGACATCTGTGCAGAACATAATTCAAAGCTACGTATCCCAATGAAGGTCCCAATGTCCTTCTGGGCTTCAAATCATACCTAGATTTCTGTTTCCATACTTATATTTTACCTATATATTCTTGTAAATATCGCAGGTTCCCAATACCATTATTCATCCAACAGAATGACTCCTCACCAAAATCGAACCTGTTATTAACCCTAACCATACACTGTTCCCTCAATCTACCTTTACAGAAGAGCAGGGACAGAGTTTGTCTTACAATACAGGAATGTAGGGGATCTTCCACCTGCTTAGAAACTCAATGGTCCAAACAGAAATGATCCCTGGAGAAGTATTAGGCAGCTATGTAGGACCTGAGAGAGCAAAAGTCATCTTCCATGGCAAACAACCTTGTCAGGATGAAGGGTTGTGTCTGAATCAGCCTCTCTATTCTTAATGGAGAGAATATGGACCAAACCAGGACAATGTGGAGAGCTGTTTCTGGTTCCATATGGTTGATATACCATTCTAACTAGTGAAAGTGTCAGAGGAAGTAGGGTATCCTCCATCTCATGGGACCCTTGGAAGCAACTGTTATAACAAAGTGGTTGCCAAGGCAGTGAACTCATTAAATTCTTGAAATAAGTGACCTACCTCACTTCCTTGGTGATGGAACTCTCTGAATTTGGGATCCAGGAAGCCAGGCACACAGAGCCAGTCCCAGTCTCAGTCCCAGTGGGCTCACATGTTTGGATTTACCAAGGACAGAGTCTGTCTTTTTTGGTACCTACTGATGTGAGGATGGCCAAATGCGAGGAGAGTTCTGAAGACGGGCCTTCCCTGAGAAAGCATGTAGTGGTCAGAACAGGCTCCTGACAACTTCACAGTGTTTGACAAGGAGACCAGATCTAAGACAAGACAGGCCTTTTCGGGGGAACATAAAATGGCCCACCAGTCAAAGGACATTCTGGATAGTCACAGACTTACTTGGGGGAAGGAGGTGCCTTTTTGAGTGTGTGTGTGAGTTTGTGGTTTTGTCTCATGTTCTGAGAATAGGTAGGAAAGGCGGTGTGTTTGGTTTGGAGTGGACTATTTCTAGAAAGAACTTTGACAAGGCAAGTGTTTCTGTGTCTGTGTCTCCCACTGTGTCCATGGTTGTAGACATTAGAAAAGAGAATGCATCAATGGATGTGTCCTGTCTAGTAGAAAGCTTCCCAGCATTCATCCTGTCCATTTTAGTAATGGACTGCAGGTTGCCTTATCGATGGGCAACACCTACTATCTTACTAAGTTTCTGTTTTCTTCCTGAATTTTGGCCACTCTCCAGAATAGGCTCATGGTTTTGTGTCCAAAATATGTACCACCTCCAAACTCTGTGACATGGCTATGTTCTAGATAGCTGAAGGGAATTGGAGCATCTCAGAAAACTCAGATATCAGTGTGACCAGAAAAGCCTCAGTGGAGAAACCCTGTTTTGGGCCTTTTGCTAACCTATTGATCTTTTGCCCTGAATGTCAGGAAGGTCTTTGCCTCAGGCCACCCCTTTGTGAAGCCTGAAGGAAACAGTTTTCAAATGGAAATGAATGGGCATCACCTGTGGCTCTTTGCTTAATTGCTTTGGAAAGCCATGTGTCTGAATCAGCCTCTTGGCCCTGTGAGAGGCTATGGCTTAGATTTTCAGCGCCTGATGGATCTAAAGAAACATCCAATGTGTGCATCCAAAACCAAAATGGCAAAAACATAAGTCATTGTGGATGATGTCTCTTGTCTTCCTCTGTTAGGTTCCTCACCTTCTTCAAGGGAGTATAGGGATTTTTTGGGTCAAATGAGTTCTTCCAAGCTCTTCAGAGGTGCTTGGGTTTAATCATGAATCCAAATCACATAAGGGATTTATACCTGACAGTCAGTAGGCCTCTAATTGGAGAAGTAGAGCAGTATTAGCGGCAGACCTATGTGATCAATCCTAGTTCACAGGAAGGGTGTCCAGGCCACCATGAGTTTAGGCAAATGAGGGGCAAGAAAGCTTATTTTGGACACTCTATTGAGCTGCGCCATTCAAGGAATCCTCTAGCCAGAGGTTATGATGAGTGACTCTATGGAAGAAGATGAGGGCCATGTGGGATTGTTTTGGTTTTAATTGTGGTCATTTATGTGGTGGTTGGAAAAGATGACTGGGTGCACCTAGCCTTGAACACTGGTGTGATTCTCCTCAGAGACTGAGTTCTGTAACTGACCTCAGAGTAGTAATTGCTTTGAAAATGGTTGTGTCTTAATTAGCCTCTTGGCCCTGTGTGAGGCTGTGACTTAGATTATCAGCACCAGATGGATCGAAAGAAAGATCCCATGTGTGCATCCAAAACCAAAATGGCCAAAAGAGCAGTCATTATGGATTAAGTCTCTTGCTTTTCTCTGTAAGGTTCTGAAAGAATAAAAGAAATTGAAATTGAAATTGAAATGTAAAGAACCAGGTTTGTAAATTTTCCAAGCTGCACTTTCCTGTGGCAGTTTAGACAATTCCCGGATCTCCACTAGATGTGTGTTGAAATCTTCCCTGACTACCTAGTTACTTAACAACCCTTTCCCAGAATCCCTGCAGCTCAGCAAGTATACATCTCAGGTATTCAACCAATCAGTTTAAATGTATACCCCTTCTTAGGGCTGACCAATCACCCCCCTGCCCGAATTGTTCCCGCAAATGAAAGTGCTAATCATGCTTTAGAGTTGTTATTTGATTTTCCCATGGTATATGATGAATTGCTAAAGGAGGCTATGATGTATGTAAAGTCCCTGCCCTCTCTAAAGAATGTATATAAACTCTGCTCAAGTTGTTCTCAGGGCTCTTTGTTCTTTGCTCCTCTAAAGTGAGCTCTGAGCCCCAGCATGCTTGACCCCCAATAAAACCTTTGCTGTTGCATGAGAAAGCCTCTTGGTGGTCTTTTTCTCTGACGTTCGCCCCACCTATTCATCTGGAGGCCCCAGGTGAGATATCCGGCAGCGGCGGAAGAAAGACCCCAATGGACTCCTCTCGGGGTAAGTAAGGCACCTCTTTCTGGTTTTGGGTTTCAGGTTATGTATTGGCAAAGTGGCTGTCAGTGAAGAGCATTAGCTCTCTCTGATGGTGGCTGACAGATGTGTCACAGAGCTACAGGCCACGTTCCTGGGGGACACTCCAGAGGACTAGAGAAATCAAGGAATACTAATTTCCTCAACTCGTTTATATTTTGCTTCAGGATTCGGTTCGCCAGCCCATCAGGTTTTGCCGGCTACTCAGTTTTGGTCATTGTTCTGAACTCATGTTGAGTTTACGGGCTATCTTTATTGTCTAACCCATCAGGTTTTGGCAGTTACTCAGTTCTAATCTTTGTCTTGGACTCATGTTAAACGTTTACTGTTTGTCTTTGTCTGTGTTGCGTTTGTGTCTTCACTGTCCCTGTTTGAGTAACTCTCATTATGGGACAAAGCACTTCCACTTCTCTGTCCCTGACACTTGATCATTGCACTGATGTCCGCTCAAGGGCCCAGAATCTTTCTTTTTCAGTAAAATGCCGTACCTGGCAGATTCTCTGTGCTTCAGAATGGCCCATTCTCGGAGTCAGGTGGCCCCCCAGAAGGATCCTTCTACTTCCCTCTAATCCGAAAAGTCAGAGATATTGTCTTTCAGCCGGGGCCACGTGGCCACCCAGATCAACAGCCATATACCCCTTCCCCCAGCATCCTATCATTCAAACCTTCCACTCCTCCCCCTCTTCCTTCCATTCTCCCTGAGTCACAAGACTGGACACTCCTCCCCCTCCTTATCCTCTACCCTCGCTCTCCAACCCCCAACACGTTCCAGATGATATTCTCGCCGCTGACTCAGCCTCTCCGCCGCTTGAGGCAATTGGGCCAGACCCAAGCACTCCAGGGGACTTCTCTGCAGCAGCAGCAACCCCTCCTCCCCTGGATGAAGCTGGGCCACCTAAAGGAACCCGCCGGTGACGGATAATAGAAAACTCGGAAGCCCCTATGATGCTTCCTCTCCGTCCCTACGGGCCAATGAACCGATCCAACTGGCACCCAAACACCTTTAAATGTAGGTAGCATCTGTCCACTTATCGCCAGACTCTAATAGCGGGTCTCCGAGTGGCCGCCAGAGGGCCGACTAATTTGGCCAAGGTAAGAAAGATTATCCAAGGGCCTAATGAGTCTCCCTCTATGTTTCTGGAGAGAATTATGGAAGCATATAGGAAATATACTCCTTTTGATCCTCAGGCAGAGGATGAACAAGCATCTGTTGCAATGGCCTTTATCGAGCAGGCTGCCCTAGATATTAAGAGAAAGTTACAACGTCTAGATGTATTACAAGATAAGACCTTGAGAGATTTAGTAAGAGATGCTGAGAAAGTATATTATAAGAGAGAAACTGAGGAGGAAAGGGAACAGAGGAGAGAGACGGAAAGGGAACAAAAGGAGGATGAAAGGAGCAAAAGGCAGACTAAAGCATTGACTAAGGTTCTGGTCAGAGCACCAAATATGCCAGAAGTTAAAAAGCAGGGAGACAGAAAGGGATAACTGGGCCCCCGCCAATGGATGTCCCTGGCCTCAGATCAGTGTGCCTACTGTAAAGAAAACAGGACACTAGGCCAAAGAGTGCCCCCAAAAGAAGCAGAGATGCCAGTCCGCCGTGCTGACTCTAGAAGAGGTCTAGGAAAGTCGGGGCTCGGATCCCCTCTCCGAGCTCAGGGTAACATTTAAAGTGGAGGGGACCCCAGTGAACTTTGAAGTGGATACAGGAGCAGTATAATCAACCTTTAAGACCCCACTGGGCCCCCTATCAAATAAATGGTCCCCTGTTAAAGGTACTAATGGCAGTAGATATTGGGCTTGGACAACTAAGAGGACTATGGACCTAGGAAATGGAAAAGTCCACCACGCTTTCCAAGTAATCCAAGAATGCCCAGCCCCATTGATGGGCTGGGATCTGCTTACCAAACTCTGGGCTAGAATAACCTTTAACCCTGATGGTCCCCAAGTGGAGTTTCTAAAGGCTTCAGTAAAAACTCCCATAGTCATGGCTTTGACAACATCCGTAGAAGATGAACATCAACACTTCGCGCCTCCTAGGACTGATCAAACAGGCAAACTACCCCAGAAATGGATAAAAGATTATCCTAATGCCTTGGCAGAAACTGCTGGGTTAGGTCTAGCCATATAACAACCTCCAATAGTAGTAGAATTAAAAGCCTCTATCTCTCCAATCAGTGTTAAACAATATCCTCTAATCAAAGAAGCTAAGGATGGGATAAGGGCCCATATTCAGAAATACCTGGCTCTTGGGGTCTTAAGGCCCTGTCATTTGTCCTAGAATATCCCCCTGCTACCAGTAAGAAAGCCAGGAACTGGGGACTACCGGACGCTTCAATACCTAAGAGAGATCAACAACAGAGTGCAGGACATTCACCCCACTGTACCGAATCTATATAATTTGCTTAGCGCTCTGAATCTGGAGCAGGAATGGTACACTGTGCTAGACTTAAAAGATGCTCACTTTTGCTTGCCAGTACATAAGGACAGTCAGTTGCTGTTTGCTTTTGAGTGGATAGACCCCGAAAAAGGAACATCTGTCCAACTAACCTGGACTAGACTCCCACAGGGGTTCAAAAACTCTCCCACTCTCTTTGATGAACCCCTCCACAAGGACTTCAATGACTTCAAAACTGCACACCCCGATGTCACCATACTCCAATATGTGGATGGTCTGCTACTGGCAGCCGACACCAAAGAGAACTATGAGTCTGGGACCCAAGCATTATTTTCCAAGCTTGCTCGGCTTGGATATAGGGCTTCTGCCAAAAAGGCCCAAATTTGTCAGCAAGAAGTAATCTTCCTGGGTTATTCTCTTAGGGGTGGCAAAGGATGGCTCACTGAGCCCACAAAACGAACCTTTGTGCAGATACTACCCCCATCTAATAAGAGACAACTCAGGGAGTTTCTTGGGACTGCCGGCTTTTGCAGGTTATGGATTCCTGGGTTCGCGTCTCTGGCTGCCCCTTTATACCCACTGATAAAGGGGGATGCCCACTTCCAATGGACCCCTGAGCACCAACAAGCTTTTGATAATGTCAGAAAAAAGGTGCTGCTATCTGCTCCGGCCTTAGCACTCCCAGATATAGAAAAACCCTTCAGTCTCTACATCGAGGAAAAGAAAGGAATAGCACGGGTTGTGCTCACTGAGACTTTGGGACCTTGGAAAAGGCCGGTAGAATACTTATCAAATAAACTGGACCCAGTGGCTAGTGGGTCGCCCCATTGCTTAAGAGCTATAGCAGCGGCAGCCCTTCTAATAAAAGATGCTGATAAATTAACGTTGGGACAGAAGCTAACGATTATAATCCCCCATGCCCTGGAGTGCATCATCTGTCAGCCTCCAGAGATGTGGCTATCAAACTCTAGAATAACCCACTACCAGAACCTCTTGCTTGACAAAGACAGAATCACGCTGGGACCCGCTGCTCCACTCAACCCGGCTACACTGCTGCCAGAAGAATCATCAAGACCCGTCGCTCATGAGTGTCAACACATACTGGCAGAGGAAACCAGTATACAACGAGACTTGAAGGATCAGCCACTGCCTTGCCCTGAAGTTGTATGGTTTATGGATGGCAGCAGCTTCCTCCAAGATGGTAAGCGGTGGGCTGGAGAAGCAGTAGTTAGCAAAATTAATGTCATGTGTTCCTCTGGTCTCCCAGAACTGACATCAGCCCAAAAAGCAGAACTGATTGCCCTTACGAAAGTATTGGAACTAGCAACAGGCAAAAGGGCCACCATATACACTGATAGCCGCTATGCATTTGCCACTGCAAATGTGCACGGGGCTATTTACCAGCAAAGGGGGTTATTAACCTCCACCTGGAAAGAAATAAAGAACAAAGATGAGATCCTCCAACTTCTCTCAGCAGTGCAGGGCCCTAAGGAACTAGCTATAGTGCACTGCCCAGGGCACCAGAAGGGAAACGACCCCGTGGCGGTTGGAAAAAGAAGGGCAGATGAGGAAGCTTAATTGGCAGCCCTAAATGGAGTGACTGTGTTAATTTTTTCCACACCAGGGGGAACAACAATCAGGAGACTTGGCCGCACCGGAACATTCAGGCAACTTATCATCTGAGGAGACAGATACAGAACTCTGGGATCCTACAGAGCCAAGTTTACAATTTCAAAAAGCCCACCTTTATGTCAAAGACGTACACCAGCTCACCCACTTAGACTCAGAGAAGATATAGGCACTCTTAAAGGACCGGAGAAAGGACTTATTATTGACTGACTCACAGAGGAAAGAAATAGCTGAGCAGGTGACTAGAGCTTGTCAAGTCTGCCAAGTAGTTAATGCTTACCCATCCAAGCTTCCTGCAGGGAAGCGCTTACGAGGAACCAGACAAGGACAATTCTGGGAATTGAACTTTACTGAAATTAAGCCAGCAAAGGTATGAACTTAAATATCTCCTAGTCTTTGTAGATACTTTTTCAGGATGGGTCGAAGCCTTCCCCATGAAGAAAGAAACAGCTCAGATGGTAGTCAAAAAGATCGTAGAAGACATTTTTCCAAGGTTCGGCCTGCCTAAGGTAATAGGGTCCGCTAACGGACCGGCATTCATGCCCCAGGAAAGTAAGGGATTTGCCAGGACCCTGGGGATTAATTGGAAGTTACATTGTGCTTACAGACCCTAGAGCTCAGGACAGGTAGAAAGGATGAATAGAACCATCAAAGAGTACTTAACAAAATTAAGCTTGGAGATTGGCATAAAAAATTGGACTATGCTCCAACCTTATGCACTGTTTTGTGAAAGAAATACCCCCTCCACCTCTTTGTGTAACCTCACCTCTTATGAAATTCTCAATGGTGCCCTTCCTCCAGTAGGGGACCTAACCCCAACTATGAGACTTAATGATTCCTTTCACACCCCCTTGCTTGACAGATTTAAAGCCCTTTAACAAACCCAGCACACAGCGATACCTGTGGAAACATTTGGCCTCTGCTTATCAGACTGGAGACGAGGGAACCCCACATTGATATCAAGTGGGAGGCTTCGTCTACGTGAGATGGCGTCAGGTGTCATCCCTGGAACTCCACTGGAAAGGACCATACCAGGTGCTGCTTATAACACCCACAGTGGTGAAAGTGGATGGGATCACTTCCTGGATCAATGCCTCCCATCTCATGCCTGAGCCCTGTACAGACTCTGGCTGGAAACTTCTACAGACTGGTATCCATCTCAAGTTGCGTGTCCGTCATGTGGGTAGGGCTATGGATTCTTCCCATGACCACCAGCAGCCCTAATCCCCATCAGCGTGCTCAGCAACAAGGGCAAGTAATGAATCCTAATGGGCAAGTAGTGTGATCTATTTCACAAACAGCCACCTTATGGACTTGGTGGCCATCTCTCCACCCGGACATTTGTCAGCTTGCCATAGGCTTCCCTGACTGGGATCTCCCTGACATAGAGGACCCCACACAGATCCCACTCAAACCCTAACCAGGGCAACATAGACCACCTTAACCCATGAATTATGGATGTCATCTCCCCCAGCTCAGGTGTAAACTAGCCAGTCTTGACTATTATGTGTGCCCACCTGATTTCCAAAGTCATAAAACAGGCCCAAACCTGTGGAGGACCCAGTGACTTTTATTGTAGATCTTGGGGTTGTGAACAAACGAAAGCTGCATGGTGGAACCCAAACTCCCCAGAAAGTATGATTCCGGTAGGATGAAATGACACCTGGATTGATCCCAAGAAATGTGCTGCTAGCCCAGTGGTGTCAAAAACTCGCTGTGGAAAGAATACTCTATGTTACCCCCTCAATATAACTTTCACTTCCAAAGGAAGGGGCTACCTCAGAAAAACCTGGCCTATGGGAAATACGTGGGGAATGCGATTCTATATTTATGGCCCAGGTGATGAATTTGGTCTCTGGTTCACCGTCTGGCTTAAAAAGAAAGAAAATCCCACAGCAATAGGACCCAATCCCCTCAAGCCAGGAATTAAGCCTCCTAAACCTTCCATGCCTAGATCTACCAGAACCCCTCTACCATCTAATACTTCCTGGATTCCGTCTTTGCCTACTTCCCCAGTCCAGAGTACATCTGACTCCTCCCCCTGGGAACTAATTAAAGGAACCTTTATGGTACTGAACTCCACACAGTCAGAACTCCTTGTATTTCAGCCCAGGTCTTTGACAGCCCTGTAAATTATTGTGTAATGGTGCAGATACTCTCCAGGGTACTCTATCATAATGCCTAATCATTTGAAGGTCTACTAGGGGGACAAACAACCCGATATCAAGGGGAACCATTGTCCCTTACTCTAGCCATCCTATTGGGGATAGGAGCTGCTGCAGGAGTGGGTATGGGAACAGCTTCTATGATGCGTGGTTCACAACAAATGGCCCAATTAGAAACAGCAATAAATCAAGACTTGAAGACGTTAGAGACCTCCATCACAGCTTTGCAGGAATCCTTAACCTCTCTCTCTGAAGTTGTTTTACAGAACAGGTGAGGATTAGACCTCCTCTTGATGAGGGAGAGGGCCTCTGTGTTGCACTGAGAGAAGAATGTTGTTTTTATGCTGACCATATTGGAGTTGCAAAATAATTCATGAGTAAATTAAGAAAATACCTTGAAGAGCGCCAGAGAGAATGGGAGATTCAACAAGGGTGCTTTGAGTCATGGTTAACCCAGTACCCCTGGTAACTACACTAATATCAGACTTAGCTGGACCCCTGATCATCCTTATGGTGTTGCTAACTGTGGGACCTTGTTTGCTTAACCACATAGTTTCCTTTCTCCAGGCTCAGATTAGGCAGGTGAAACTCATGATAATCAGACAGAAATATGCTGCACTGGTAGGAATAGAATGTGAAACCCCACAATAATTTTGATTCATTACTTTTAAGATTAAAAGTAGTCAGAAAAAGGGGTGGGAAATGAAAGAATAAAAGAAATTGAAATTGAAACCTAAAGAACCAGGTTTTGTACATTTTCCAAGCTGCACTCAGAACCTGAAATTCCTGTGGCACTTAAGACAATTCCCGGATCTTCCCATTAGATGTGTGTTGAAATCTTCCCTGACCACCTCGTTACTTAACCACCCCTTCCCAGAAACCATGCAGATCTGCACGTATACATCTCAGTGCTTCAACCAATCAGTTTAAATGTATACTCCTTCTCACGGCTGACCAATCACCCGCTGCCCAACCTGTTCCCGCCAATGAATGTGCTAATCATGTTTTAGAGTTATTATTTGATTTTCCCGCGGTATATGATGATTTTCTAAAGGAGGCTATGATGTATGTAAAGTCCCTGCCCTCTCTAAAGAATGTATATAAACTCTGCTCAAGTTGTTCTCGGGGCTCTTTGTTCTTTGCTCCTCTGAAGTGAGCTCTGAGCCTCAGCATGCTGGACCCCCAATAAACCCTTTGCTGTGGCATGAGACAGTCTCTTGGTGGTCTTTTCCTCCGAAGTTCGCCCGACCTTTTCAGTTCCTGACTTCCGTCAAGTGAGAATAGGGATCATTTGGGTCAAATGAGTTCTTCAAAGCCCTACAGTGGATAGCCCATAGGTGCTTGGGTTTTCTCATGACTCCAAATCACATAGAAAATCTACACCTGACAGTCATTAGGCCTCAAATTGGAGAAACAGAGCAGTATTAAAGGCAGGCTTATTTGATCACTCCTGGTTCAAAGGAAGGGTGTTTAGGCCACCCTGACTTTTGGCAAATGAGGGGCAATGGAGCTTATTTTGGACACTGTCTTGGGCTGCACCCCTCATGGAAACTTCCAGCCAGAGGTTATGATGCGTGTCTGTGTAGAAGAAGATGAGGCCCATGTGGGAGTGTTTTGATTTAAATTGTGGTCATATGTGTGGTAGCTGGAAGAGATTACTGGGTCCTCCTGGGCCTGAACTCTGGTGTGACTCCTTTTAGACACTCTGTCCTGGAACTGAGCTTAGTGAAGTATTGCCATGAGTTGTGTTGGGATTTGAGGAGGCCATGCATGAGAGTCGCCCTTGGAACCTGAGATGTAGGCCCAGGGTAGCTTTCCACAGAGCACTGGGAATCTCAGTCAGGATACCACAAGATTTTATTCTGAAAGACTTGGCAGCCATAGTTGAGATCAAAACACTCATGGATCTCAATTGTAGACCTCAATGAGCCTGGCTTGAGGTGACCTTTTGGACACTCTTTGGGAAGCCTTGCCTGTGAGAGTTCTCCAGAGTTTTCATTGAAATGATCATACTCACCATTTAATGGTTCCTGCATGAATTGAAATCCACTGTGCCTCCAACTTCATCCTTGATAAATGGCTAGATAAATAGTTTAAATTTTTGAAATTCCCAAGAACAGGTGGCATACAGAACCTTTGGATGTCCTATTTCTGATCATGAGTGTACCAGACAGTGCCTTGATTGATTGGGTTTAATGAAAATGGTGTAGAACCGAGATGCCAGTAATTTGGAGCCTGATGAGTAGAGGGCCTAGAGCAGCGGTAGGCAGGTGTGTGATAAAACATCTGTGATGGGGCCATGTGGATCTGCCTTTGGATTCCAAATGTCATGAGACGGACATGGTGCAGCCAGGAGACCATTATAAGTAAACACATCTTGTTATATGGAGAGGTTTTAGGGTAATTTACAGAATCAGGTTGCTATGGTCAAGGGAGCAAGCTATGTGGTATAGAGGCCGGTTTCATGAATGCTCATGTGTGAGCCACCACATGTGATAGAACTCCCTCCAGCACTGTGTCCCAGTTGAACTCCTTGTATTTCATGAAGCAAATACAAAACTCGCAGTGCAGCAGCAAGAAACACCAGGAAAAGTGGAGGATTACTAAATGGCTTCACAGTCCACACGGGCAGACACTTAGACCACTGTGTCCCAGTTGAACTCCATGTATTTCGTGAAGCAAATACCAAAGTCGCAGTGCAGCAGCAAGAAACACAATGAAGAGTGGAAGAGGAACAAATGAATATACAGTCCACGCGGGGACACACTTAGCCCCAAGTGGCCATAGTATACCTACAAAGAGAGAATTCAGCACTGCTCCCTCATGTTCATTGGAATATTACAATTTATGTCCTCCAGGTCACATAGATGCTGACCCAGCTTTGATCGTCTCACTAGAAGGAAGCAAAAGCTCCTGAAAACAACATATATTTCAAGTGCCCAAACTCAGAGGCAGTTTCTCAAGAAGTCTTTAGGCCAGCAGAGCTCTGTGATTGTGGAGTGCTTACCCTGTCCCTTACTTTTGAAAACTCCTCTACCACCTCCATGGTTGTGAACTCCTGATCAAATTCCATTTCAGATATGTATTCACATATTTTCTATCACTTTTCCTCTAATTGTGTCTTACTTGGGGCGAAGGTAATGTCAAGGGATTGTTCTGGATGAGAGTGGGAAGATTTTTCTGAAGCACATATTTGCATACACATTGGATTCATTTTCCTATTTTCCATTCAAAATACTGAATCACTGACATTAACACATACCCTACTAGACTCTGACTACTAATCCTAATATGTTGGAGAAAAATACCCTCAAAAGAATAGAACTACAAGCAGTTCAGAGGAGGCATGGTGGATAGTTGGGCTTGCCTTTTGAATTATATAGTGTAGGAGTTTTAAATCTTGTCAATTTTTTTTGAAATAGTTCTCCATGTATTTTAAAAGTTAAGAAATATGTGAATTCCTGTCTCCCTTACTCTGAAGCCTATTCAGCACCTGTATTTTTATATGCACATTTAGAATCCTACCTGTTACCACACGTACATTCTTGTGTGGTGGCTGAATTGGCAGATACAAATTGTGAAAAGGGATCACTCCTCCTAAACGCTGTTGGAACTGAAAATTCAACCTGTGGGTGAGCTTCCTAGTTGAACAACATTATACATAAATCGATGTTCAGTAAAATGAATTTATTTGGATCTGTGGATGATATATATTTCATGGTGATTTTAAATTGGCATATAGTGCTACTTTTTAATGTCTGTGAATGTTTGTGTGTGTGTGTATATATATATATATATATATATATATATATATATATATATACACACTCTCCAGATTTTTCAAAATATGAAATATATGTGTATTATTTTACACATCCTAAATTTTTCATATTCATGAATGTGGATTTATAATCATCTTTTCACAAGATTATTCTCAGAAATATTCACATACCCTACTAGACTCTGACTACTAATCCTAATATGATGGAGAAAAGTAATGCAAACAGAATAGAAATACAAGCATTTCAGAGGAGGCATGTTGTATATTTGGACTTGCCTTTTGCATGATAAATGGTATGTGTTATAAATTTGGTCAATTTTCAATTGAAATAGTTCTCCATGTGTTTTTAAAATTAACAAATATATGAATTCCTGTCCCTTTCTCTGTAGCCTATTCATCACATGTATTTTTATATGCATTTATAGTATCCTACCTGGTATCACATGTACATTTTTGTGAGTTGGCTGACTTGGTAGATACAAATTGTGAGAAGAGATCACTCCTCCAAATCGTTGTTGGAACTGAGAATTCCACCTATAGGGGAGCTTCCTAGTAGAAAAACATTATACATAAATTCATGTTCAGTAAAATAAATATTTTTGCATCTTTGGATGATATATATTTATAGATGAATTTTGAGTGGCATATATATTGCTACTTTTTAATGTCTGTGTGTGTGTTTTGTGTAAATATATATATATATATATATATATATATATATATACTCTCCAGATTTTTGAAAATATGAAATATATGTGTCTTATTTACACTCGCTAAATTTATTCATGTTCATGGACTTGGATTTATAATCAAATTTTCACAAGATTATTCTCAGAAATATTCATCCACCTGAAAAACAGATTTAACTAATATTTCTACAGTAACTGACCAAGTTTAACATCAATGCACCTCGATTCCGATATGACAAGCTGTGCATTTTGACGTTCATTTTTATTAAACCCTGGTACATTAATATTTATTCGTATTATGGACATCATAGGATATATATTTCATCCACAAATTCACAAATTTATGGGCATTTGTTTCACTTTCAATCAATTCCTGCTTCAGAACACATGTATTCCTCCAGGTGTCTTGACTGGTCTTTTCATGTGACTTCTACCCAAACACATTATTTTCGATTTCCATAATCAATTTTGAAGCAAAACTCACACCCTTTATGATAAACCATAACCCTAATATTACAAATAGATGTATAATTGGTTTGAATGAATGTATGTTTATCAATATAAAATTTTCTTTATATTTTCAGATATCACTTCAATCCATTTTTTAAAGTTGAAACCAATTATATTCTTTATTCACACTATTGTCTATTCATACATTTTCTCTATATTCAGAGACACAGGGTGCATGTATTTGTACCCCCAATACTAATTTATATTTCTTCAACATATTGCTTCCAGAAATGGTGGAAGAAATACTCATGTCACCTGATATAAATATACATTTTTTCAGTGTAATATTCTGGACACAAAACGCAAATGTCACACTTATGATTGTACCAAATCCTAAATAGGAAGTGAGCATGGATTACTAAAACCATCCATGTCCAGGTTGCCTAATGCTCTCAAATGTCTATCCTGTCGGTGACTACATATTTGTTTCTTCCTAAGATTATATATTAAATCTCAACCTGTTGAAAATGTCTAATCCTATCACTCACTTTATACTTTGCCTGATTTCCTAATGTTTCTATTGATAAATGCTTTCCTACATATTTTTTCCAGTTCATCACTGTGACCAACTCTTCACATGTGCTGACATTTACATTCACTCTCTAACCAAAACTCTATTGCTAAAGTACTTTTGGTCCAAATCCTATTCTCACTCTTCTATCTAAACCTACACTATCTTCCTAATCCTACCGACTATCCCTTTTTGACTGGATGTTTTCTTACACATTCAATCAACCAAGGTACATGGTCCTTTGCCATTATATATCGATTTATCTGAGATATCTGTGCAGAACATTGTTCAAAGCTAAGTTTCCCACTCCAGTGCCCAGTGCACTTCTGGGCTTCAAATCTTATCTAGAATTCCATTGTCATACTTATATTTCACCTCTATATTCTTATAAATACCACAGGATCCCAATATTCTTATTCATCCAGCAGAATGATTCCTAACACAAATCGAACCCGTTATTAACCCTAACCATATACTGTTCCCTCAATCTATCTTTACAAAAGAGCAGGACTGAGTTGGTCTTACAATACAAAAATGTAGGGAGACTTTCACCTGCTGAGAAGCTCAAAGGTCTATGCAGATATAATCCCTGGAGAAGATATAGGGAACTATGAAGTACCTGAGAGAGAAAAAGTCATCTTCAATTGCAAACAACCTGGTCATGACGAAGGGATGTGTCTGAATCAGCCTCTATCTTCTTAATGTAGAGAAGATGGACCAAACCAGGCCTATGTAGAGAGCTGTTCCCAGTTGCCTATGGTTGATATAACTTTCTATCTTGTGAAATTGTAACAGGAAATAGGGGCAGCCTCCATCTCATGAGACCCTTGGAAGCAACTGTTAGGACAAAGTGGTTGCAAAGGCAGCAAATTCAATCAGTTCCAGAAAGAAGTGACCTCATCTAATTTTCTTGGTGAAGGAACACTCTAAACTTGGAATCCAGGCACCCAGAGGCAGTCCCAGTTCCAGTCCCAGTGGGCTCACTTGTTTAGATTTACAGAGGACAGAGTCCGTCTTTCTTGGTAAATACTGATGTGAGTATGGCCAAATGCCAGGTGAGCTCTGAAGAGGGGCCTTTCCTGAGAAAGCAGGTAGTGTCTCACTGCTGCTCCCGGACAATTTCACAGAGTTAGCCAAAGAGACCTGATCTGAGACAGGACAGGCCGTTTCGGGGGAACATAAAATGGTCCACCAGTCAGAGGGCTCTCCAGATAGTCACATACCTACTTGGAGGAAGGAGGTGCCTTTGTGGTTGTGGGTGTGAGTTTGTGGTTTTGTCTCATGTTCTGAGAATAGGTAGGAAAGGCAGTTTGTTTGGTTTGGAATGGACTGTGTCTACTGAGTGCTTTGACAAGGCAAGTGTTTCTATGTCTGTGTATCCCACCGTGTCTGTGGTTGTAGACATTAGAAAAGAGAATGCATCAATGGATTTGTCATGTCTAGTAGAAAGCTTCTCAGCATTCATCCTGCCTAATTTATGAATGGACTGTGGATTGCCTTATGGATGTGCAACACCTACTATCTTCCAAAGTTCCTGTTTTCTTCGTAGAATTATGGCCACTCTTCAGAATAGGCTTATGATTTTATGTCCACCATATGAACCACCTCCAAGATCTGTGACATGGCTATGTACTGGATAGCTGAAGGGAATGAGAGCTTGTCAGAAAACACAGATATCATTGGGACCAGGAGAGTCTCAATGGAGAAACCTTGCTTTGGGTCTTTTGCTTACCTATTTGTCTGTTGCCCTGAATGTCAGGAAGTTCTTTGACTCAGGCCACCCCTTTTTGAAGCCTGAAGAAAACAGTTTTCAAATGAAAATGAATGGGCATCACCTTGGGCTCTTTGCTTAATTGCTTTAGAATGGGATGTGTCTGAATCAGCCTCTTGTCCCTGTGTGAGGCTGTGGCTTTGATTCTCAGCACCTGATGGGTCTAAAGAAGGATCCCATGTGTGCATCCAAAACCAAAATGGCCAAAAGAGCGGTCATTGTGGATGGAGTCTCTCGTCTTCCTCTGTAATGTTCCTGCCTCCATCAAGTGAGAATAGGGATCCTTTGGGTCAAATGAGTTCTTCAAAGCCCTGCAGAGTCTAGCCCATAGGTGCTTGGGTTTTCTCATGACTCCCATTTACAAAAAGAATCTAAACCCCACAGTCACTAGGCCACAAATTGCAGAAGTGGAGCAGTATTAACGGCAGGCCTATTTGATCACTCCTGGTTCACAGGAAGGGAGTCCGGGCCTTTAGGCATATGAGGGGTAAGGAAGCTTCTTTTGGACATTGTCTTGGGCTGTGCCCCTCATAGAATCTTCCAGCCAGAGGTAATGATGAGTGTCTATATGGAAGAAGATGAGGTCCATGTGGGAGTGTTTTGGTTTTAATTGTGGTCACTTGTGTGGCGGTTGGAAGAGATGAATTGGTCCACGTGGGCTGGAACTCTGGCGTAATTACCCTTAGAGACTGCATTCTGGAACTGATCTTAGAGAAGTATTGCAATGAGTTGTGTTGGGATTTTAGGAGGCCACGCATGAGGGTAGTCCTTGGAAAATGAGTCTTGACCCAGGGTTGCTTTCCACAGAGCACTGGGAATCTCAGCCAGGATATCACATGATTTTATTCTGAAAGACTTGGCAGCAATAGTTGAGAGTCAAGACAAACATGGACCTCATATTGTAGACCTCAATGGGCCTGGCTTCATGTGAACTTTTGGCCACTCTTTTGGAAGCCTTGCCTGTGAGAGTTCTCGAGAGCTTTCATTAAAATGAGTTTCCTCAACATTTAATGGTTCCTGAATGAATTGAAACCCACAGTGCCTCCAACTTCATCCTTTAAAAATGGTTAGATAAATACCATAAAATGTTTAAAATTCCCATGAGCAGGTGGCACTGGAAAACCTTTGGATGTCCTGTTTCTGATTATGAATATACCAGAAGGTGCCTTGATTGACTGGTTTTCATGAAAATGGTATAGAAAAGAGATGCAAGTAAGTTCGAGCCTGCTGAGTAGTGGACCTAGAGAAGTTGTGGGCAGGTGTGTGATAAAAAATCTGTGGTTTGGCCATGTGGATCTGCCTTTGGCTTCCAAATGGATTGTGACTGATATGGTGCAGCCAGCAGACCCTTCTCTGAAAAGGCATCTTGTTATATGTAGGAGTTTCAGGGCAATGTTCAGAATCAGGTTGCTATGCTCAAGGAGGCAAGCTGGTGGAATAGAAGCATGGTTGGTGCATTTTCCTGCAGACCCTGACCCACCACACGTGACAGAACTCGCTCCAGCACTGTGTCCCAGTTGAACTCCTTGTTTCATGAAGCAAATGCCAAATTGCGAGTGCAGCAGCAAGAAACAGCAGGAAAAGTGGAGAATGACCAAATGGGTTCACAGTGCACACGGGGAGACACTTAGCCCCCATTGGTCACAGTTTACCTACAAAGAGAGAATTTAGCAATGCTGCCTCATGTTCATTGGAAAACAAGAAACCATGTGCTCACAAAGGTCACAAAAATGCAGACCCAGCTTGGATGGTCTCACTACAATGGAAGCTAAAGCTCCTGACAACAACATATATTTCATGTGCCCAACCTCAGAGGCAGTTTCTTAAGAACTCTTTAGGCCAGCAGAGCTCCATGTTTGTGGAGAGTTTACATTGTCCCTTAATTTTGGAAACTCCTCTACCTTCTCCAAATTTGTGAAAATTGAGCAGTTTCCATTGCAGATATGTATTCACAGATTTTCTAACTCTTCTCCTCTAATTGTGTCATACATGGGGCGAAGGTAATGTCAAGGCATTGCTCTGGATGAGAGTGGGAAGATATTTGTGTAGCACATATTTGCATACACATTGCATTCATTTTCAATTTTCTATTCGAAATACTGAATCCCTGACACTATCCCATACCCTACTATCCTCTGACTACTAATCCTAATATGATGGAGAAAAATACCCAAACAGAATAGAAATACAAGCAGTTCAGAGGAGGAATGCTGCATACTTGGACTTACCTTTTGCATGATAAATGGTAGGTGTTATAAATCTAGTCAATTTTTAATTGAAATAGTTCACCATGTGTTTTTAAATTAAACAAATATATGAATTCCTGTCTCCCTTTCTCTGTAGCCTATTCATCACATGTATTTTCATATGCACTTATAGAATCCTACCTGGTATCACATGTACATTTTTGTGAGGTGGCTGACTTGGCAGATACAAATTGTGAGAAGAGATCACTCCTCCAAATTGCTGTTGGAACTGAAAATTCCACCTATAGGGAAACTTCCTAGTAGAACATCATTATACATAAACTCATGTTCAGTAAAATAAATATTTTTGCATCTGTGGATGATATATATTTAAAGATGAATTTCGATTGGCATATATATTGCTACTTTTAAATGTCTGTGTGTGTTTTTTTTTGTGTGTGGGTATGTGTGTGTGTGTGTGTGTGTGTGTGTGTGTGTATATATATATATATATATATATATATATATACACTCTCCAGATTTTTCAAAATATGAAATATATGTGTCTTATATACACTCTCTAAATTCATTCATGTTCATGCATGTGGATTTATAATAAACTTTCCAAAATATTAGTCTCAGAAATATTCATCCACCTTAAATACATATTTGTTTCCTAGTACTGAAAACTATCTTCAGTGAATGGTGCATACAAATGTTAATAATTCTACAGGAACTGATCCAGTCTATCACCAATGCAAGTAGATTCCAATGGGACATGATATATAATATGATGTTCATTTATATTCAACACTGGTACATTATTATTTCTTCAGTTTTTGCTCATCATAAGATATGTATTTCATCCACAAGTTCACAAATTTGTAGGCATTTCTTTAAACTTTAATCACTTCCTACTTCACAACACATGTATTGTCAGGGTTTCTTGACTGGTCTTTTCATGAGACTCTTTCCAAACACATTATTTTCGATTTCCATAATCACTTTTGAAGTAAAACTCACACACTCTTCATGATAAACCAAAACACTAATATTGACATTAGATGAATAACTGGTTGGAATGAATGATTGTATATGCATATAAGATTTCCAGTAATTTTTCAGATATCAGTTCATCCCATTATATTAAGTTGGAACAAGTTATATTACTTATTCACAGTATGATCTATTCATGCTTTATCTCTATATTCATAGACATAGGGTACACCTCTTTGTATGCCCAATAGTAATTTTATGTCTTCAGTATATTGCTACCAAAAATGGTGGAAGAAATACTTATGTCACCTGATCTACATATACATATTATCACAATAATATTCTGGACAAAAATGTAAATGTTACACTTATGATTAAACCAAGAAAAGCCTAAATGAAAAGTGAACATAGATTACTAAAAACATCCATGTCCAGGGTGCCTAATGCTCTCAAATGTCAATATTATTGGTGACTTCATATTTGTTTCTTTCTAAGATTCAACCTCAAGCCTGTTGAAAATGTCTAATCCTCTCACTCACTTTATACTTTCCCTGATTTCGTAATATCTTTATTGATATCTTCTTTTCTACATGTTTTCCCCACTTCATCATCGTGACTGGCTCTTCATATGTGCTGACATATGCATTCACTCTCTAACTGAAATCCTATTGCTAAAGAACTTTTGTTCCAAATCATATACTCACTCTTCTTCCTAAAACGACCGACTATCTTCCTAATCCTACCGACTATCCCTTTTTGAAGGGATGTTCTCTTCTACATTCAATCTTCCAAGGTACAAGGTCCTATGCCATTGTATATCAAATTATCTGAGACATCTGTGCAGAACATAATTCAAAGCTAAGTATCCCAATCAAGGGCCCAATGCCCTTATGGGTTTAAAATCATACCTGGATTTCTGTTTTCATACTTATGTTTCACCTCTACATTCTTGTAAATATACCAGGTTCCCAATACCATTATTCATCCAGAAGAATGATTCCTAACACAAATCGAAATCAAACCTGTTATTAACCCTAAACATACACTTTTCCCTCAATCTCATTTTACAGAAGAGCAGGGACAAAGTTGTTCTTACAATACAGAAAAGTAGGGGACCTTCCACCTGCTGAGATGTTCAAAGGTCTATGCAGAAATGATACCTGGAGAAGTTGTAGACAGGTATGGAGGACCTGAAAGAGCAAAAGTCATCTTCGATGACAAACCACCTGGTCAGGATGAAGGGATGTGTCTGAATCAGCCTCTCTCTTCTTATTGTGGAGAAGATATACCAAATCAGGCCTGTGTGTGTGCCTATGGTTGATATACCATTCTAAATTGTGAAAGTGTCAGAGGAAGAAGGGGCAGCCTCCATCTCATGGGGCCCTTGGAAGCAACTGTTAGGACCAAGTGGTTGCCAAGGCAGTGACCTCATTCAGTTCCAAAGAAAGTGTCATACCTCATTTCCTTGGTGATGGAACTCTCTGAACTTGGTATCCAAGAAGCCAGGCACCCAGATGCAGTTCCAGTCCCAGTCCCAGTGGGCTCACTTGTTTGGATTTACCAAGGACAGAGTCAGTCTTTCTTGGTACCTACTTATGTGAGGATGGCCAAATGCCAGGAGAGCTCTGAAGAGGGACCTTTCCTGAGAAAGCAGGTAGTGGCTCACCACTTTTTCCTGAAAACTTCACATAGTTGTCCAAGGAAACCAGATCTGAGAGAATACAGGCCATTTCGGGGGAACATAGTATTGCCCACCAGTCAGAGGACACTCCGGATAGTCACAGACCTACTTAGGGGAAGGAGGTGCCATTGTGAGTGTGGGTGTGTGGTTTTGTCTCTTGTTCTGAGAATAGGTAGGAAAGGCGGTTTGTTTGGTTTTCAGTGAACTATTTCTAGTAAGTCATTTGACAAGGTGAGTGTTTCTATGTCTGTGTATCCCACTGTGTCCGTGGTTGTAGACATGAGAAAAGACAATGCAACAATGGATGTGTCCTGTGTAGTAGAAAGATTCCCAGCATTCATCCTGCCCAATTTATGAATGGACTGCAGCTTGCCTTATGAATTGGCAAAACCTACTACCTTCCTAAGTCCCTGTTTTCTTCCTGAATTCTGGCAACTCTCCAGAATAGTCTCATTGTTTTGTGTCCAAGATATGTACCAACTCCAAGGTCTTTGACATGTCCATGTACTGGATACCTGAAGGGAATGGCCAGTATCTCAGAAAACTCAGATATGAGTGTGACCAGAAAAGTCTCAGTGGAGATACCATGCTATGGGCCTTTTGCTTACCTATTGTTCTGTTGCCCTGAATGTCAGGAAGATGTTGGGCTCAGGCTACCCCTTTGTGAAGCCTGAAGAAAACAGTTTTCAAATGGAAATGAATGGGCATCACCTGTGGCTCTTGCTAAATTGCTTCGGAAAGGGATGTGTCTGAATCAGGCTCTTGGCCCTGTGTGAGGCTGTGGCTTAGATTCTCAGCACCTGATGGATCTAAAGAAAGATCCCATGTGTGAAACCAAAACCAAATTCGCAAAAAATTTCAGTCATTGTGAATGAATTCTATTGCCTTTCTCTGTTAGGTTCCTGAAATCAATCAAGTGAGAATAGCGATCCTTTTGGTCAAATGAGTTCTTCAAATCTCTGCAGAGGTGCTTGTCTTTTCTCATGACTCCAGTTCACATAAAGAATCTAAACCCTACAGTCAGAAGGCCTCAAATTGGAAAAGCGGAGCAGTATTAATGACAGGCCTATTTGATCACTCCTGGTTCACAGGAAGGGTGTCCTTCCCACCCTGACTTGAGCCACATGAGGGGCAAGGGAGCTTATTTTGGACACTCTTTTGTAATGTGCCCCTCATGGAAAGCTCCAACCAGAGGTTATGATGAGTGTCTATAAGGAAGAAGATGGGGCCATGTGATAGTGTTTTGTTTTTAATTGTGTTCATTTGATTGGCAGTGTGAAGAGATGACTGGGTCAACCTGGGCTTGAACTCTGGTTTGATTCCCCTTAGAGACTGCGTTCTGGAATTGACCTCAGAGAAGTATTGCCATGAAAAGTGTTGGGATTTTAGGAGGCCACGCATGAAAGTCACCCTTGGAAACTGAGATCTAGGCCCAGGGTGGTTTTCCAAAGAGTACTGGGAATCTCAGCCAGTATATCACATGATTTTATTCTGAAAGACTTGGCAGGGATAGTTTTGAGTCAAAACACACATGGACCTCACATTGGAGACCTCAATGCGCCTGGCTTCATGTGACCTTTTGGCCACTCTTTTGGAAGCC